>NC_067229.1:49201204-49203704 GCF_019924925.1 Ctenopharyngodon idella | reverse complement strand
TTGGCAACCGAAGCAGACGCAGGTACAGAAACACACCGTAACGCCATCAAC
Organism: Ctenopharyngodon idella; assembly: GCF_019924925.1. NCBI lineage: Eukaryota > Metazoa > Chordata > Actinopteri > Cypriniformes > Xenocyprididae > Ctenopharyngodon > Ctenopharyngodon idella. The sequence goes on along the minus strand of NC_067229.1, from coordinate 49,203,653 downwards.
ACTACCACACTTTGATCTATAACCCGAGGCTGATTCGTTCATCTGATATTAATCATCTGATGTGTTTCTTTGTGTCCATCATGTTCTAAAAACAGAAAATAATCAAATTCCTTCTGTTTGTAAATCACTTGATAATCAAAAAATAGGCATTTAACACGATTAATAAATATAGACTATATAATATATTTAATATATGAACTATTCTATCATTTATTATTATTACTATAATTAAAATTATACATAATTATAAAAAATAAAAACTAATATATTTAATATATAAACTATATATATGTGTGTGTGTGTGTGTGTAGTGTATATATATATATATATATATATATATATATATATATATATATATATATATATATATATAACTGTAGTAATTAATATATAAACCATTAAATATATTTAATATATGAAGTATTTAATATTTTATAATAATTATAATATATAACCAAATATAAACTGATATATCATTATTATTATTATTACTATTATACATTTAATAAACATTTTAATTATTATTATACATAAATAGTTTATTTATTAACTATTACTATATATTATTATTGCTGTTATTATTATAATTATTTAATACATCAATTATTCTTGTATATCATATATATCATATCATATATTTAATATATAAAGTATTTAATTATTATTATTGTCATAATTATTATTATTATACATAATATACATAATTTTGATATAACTATTCCTATATTTTGTATAATAATTATTAATATAAATTATTTAATATATCATTTATTCTTTATTGCATTTTATATATATATATATATATATATATATATATAATTATTATAAATTAATATTCATAAAGATATATTTAAAATATTTAAAAAATATTTTAAAAACATGGAGATGGTAAAAATATTTTAAAATATTTAAAATATATAAAGAATTATATTATTATTATTAATATTATTATACATATTTAATATATAATATATAATATATTTTTTAATATATTAACTATTCCTATATATTATTTTTGTTATAATTATAAAATACTTATTTTATATATGATTTATTCCTTATTATATTTCATATTCAAATACTCTTTAATTTATGCACACACACACACACACACACTTATTCATTTATATATATTATTCAATAACAATATATCTATACCATGACATAAAATGACTCAACCCACCAATTACACTTTTCATAAAGGTTTAGTTCACCCAAAAATGAATAATTTACACAATCATGTCGATCCAAACCTGTATGAAGTTCTTTCTTCTGCAGAACAAAAAAGTTATAATGAATAATGTCTATTATGATATTATGAAAGTCAGTGCAGTCTAATGCTTTTAGTGAGTAAATGATGACAGTAGGATCATTTTGGGGTGAAATATCCCTTCAAACCCATCACACACACACACACACACACACACACACACACTCGTGACCCCGTGACCTGTTTCTCTGAGCACAGGCTGGATAAATTAGCAGCACCTGATCCGTAACCGTCACAAAATGCTCTCATTCACGGCAGGTTCCTCGTCACATGGTCATCATTAGGGTCAGTGGCACGCACGCGCACACACACACACACCTCATCCGATCAGCATACGCAGTAACATTCCATTTCCAGCATGACAGATAAACATTTAGTTAAATTAAGAGCAAAAAACACCTTAAACCATCACCAAAGTCTTGTTTTATAATGATGTTCATTTCATTTAAATCATCTGATATTCTATTTTGCATAATCAACTGAGATGAAGCAGTTTTTGTTTGAAAATCATGGGCATTTATCACGAGTAAATAAAAATATTTTTAAAATATTAATGCATAATAATGCATACTGTTTCACATACTAACTTTTTAAAAAGTAGCCAAAAACTGTACATTGTTTTGTAAGATCATGATGTTTCCTCAATCACAAGAAGGTGCGCGTCACAATTTTATGTGATTAAGTCATACAGTTCTGCAGGAGTTCTTCACTCAAACTCAAACGCTGGCAGTGAAACTGAGAGCAGGATTACAGCTGACAGGTGAAGTGGACTCATCGCTCTTATCTGATGAAGCGCTCCACTTACAACAGATGAACAATATCCCAGAATCCTCAGATGTCACAGTGAAATGATCTGCTTGTTTAAGCGGAGCAGGAGGTCAGCTTTGATGGTTAATTTGCCGTTGCAGACGCGCTCCAGCTCTGACTCAGTCTGGTGCGGTCGCTCGCGTGCGCGTGTGTTTAAACCGCAGCGTCGTGAGAAACATGTAATTATACAATCAAGGAGGATTAGAGCGACATGAGGGAGAGAGAAGAGCCTGACAATCACTAACCACTCATGTCATCATCTCTGCTCCACTCCATCTGACGGGACACACGACTGACCGACTCAATGACTTATGATCAATAATTCAAGCAAATATGAACATTTTGTCATCGTTTACCTATCACTACTCCACA
>NC_067229.1:49173704-49196204 GCF_019924925.1 Ctenopharyngodon idella | reverse complement strand
CCCAATCGCTGGATTAAAACAACCCAATTGCTGGATTAAAACAACCCAATCGCTGGGTTAAAACAACCCAATTGCTGGATTAAAACAACCCAATCGCTGGATTAAAACAACCCAATTTGCTGGATTAAAACAACCCAATTTGCTGGATTAAAACAACCCAATCGCTGGGTTAAAACAACCCAATATGCTGGATTAAAACAACCCAATCGCTGGATTAAAACGACCCAATCGCTGGGTTAAAACGACCCAATCGCAGGGTTAAAACAACCCAATCGCTGGATTAAACCAACCAATTCGCTGGGTTAAAACAACCCAATTTGCTGGATTAAAACAACCCAATCGCTGGATTAAAACAACCCAATCGCTGGGTTAAAACGACCCAATTCGCTGGGTTAAAATGACCCAATTGCTGGGTTAAACCAACCAATTCGCTGGGTTGAAACAACAAATTCGCTGGGTCAAAACAACCAATTTGCTGGGTTAAAGTGATACAATTCGGTGGGTTAAAACAACCCAGTTGCTGGGTTTATCCATTTTCAACCCAACTTGAGTTGTTTGCGATTCTTCCCTATTGTGCCGTATATCCGAGTGAAACGGCTTCTCAAACAAATTCTGTGGGGAACTGATTGGATGTTTGTGGTTTGCTATTGGTGGATCTCATGTGAGTGACAGGTTGCCCCGCCCTCGTCATCAGAGAAGAGATTCTGCAAGAGGGAGGGGAAGATATTCTGATTCAAGATTTTGAGGAACACGAATTTAAAACAATAATGATGTGCACTGATAAATCATTTATAATAAACACTGCAATATTCAATTGTCAATTTTGATTTCAAGGTGACTTTTAAGTGCCTTTTAAAGCAAGGAACCAAAGTGCTCTGATCACAAATCACAAACCCAGCTTGTGGGTGTTTAGCACAAACCTCACTAATTCCGTGTCCTGAATGCCCAGGTGCTGAAAGTCCCGCTCCGCTCCACAATAGCGGTGACACATCGTGCGTTTTACCTGTAACAGGATCCTCTGGATGAATAGCAGGAGATGCTTTCAAACAAAAGGGAAACCTTCAGCTAAAGCAGCGCGATGACACCAACATACAAGACATCTCACGCACTGAAAAGAGCACGTCAAACACATTACTATGGACCTGCATACTACACCCTAAAGATTCAGTGAGTGACAGAAAACCTGCTGTGAACTGCTTTAGAAACACACTGATCTGAAGGAGCTTTCTAAAGCTAAAAACAAAATGTTCTTTAGAAGAGCTGTTTTCTACAGTATCTTTCATAACAGACAGTGAAAAAATCCTGTGCTTTGTTCTGCTTACCTGCGCGAGTCTGAAAAAGAAACTCGTCTCGGCTCACCGTCTACACACGAGCCGTCACATAAACACAGTTATTCTAAGGCTCACGTTACCGCGCGCCTCCATCACGACACCCGTTTGAGGCCTGCGGGTGCCTTCGGGTGTCGCGTTGAGACGAGACGGGCGCCACATTCCACAGCTGCTTCATCTAAAACACAACAAACACTTACTCCCGTCAGCCTCAGTGAGCGCTTCCTGTGACGGCCGCTTGACGTGTACCCGATCTGCCACCCGATACGGCACGCTTCAGCGGAGGAAGGCGATTAGCACGCTATCGTGTACGATCGTGTACAGTCATTGTAATTGTTTTGGTGCTGTGATATAACAGGCTTTTGTGCGCTCAGGTGCGCTGCGGCTCAGGTGTGTGTGGAAACACGATCTGCAGAGAGAGAGAGAGAGAGAGAGAGCAGGGCTCAAACTGCAGACATGCTGATTCTCTGGAGATCAGTGGAGGATTACTGCCAAATCCCTTCATTCACGCGCTATCAGCGACCAGAGGTGTTACTACTGACAGATAGCTGCAGGAGAAATTATTTTAGAAATATTATATTTATAATATTACTTTATTTTTAAATATTACATATTTTGTTTATTACAAATACATTTTATATTATATTATATTAAAATTTATATTAAGAATTGTATTTTTTATTAAATAAAACAAAGCATGGTAGTGTTTAATGTTCTGCCATATAGTGTTAATTTAAATAAAAATAAAAAAATGACTGTAAATTATTATCAAGGCCAGAGGAGTTACGGCTGACAGGTTCAGCGCCGTCAATCCATCATACAAACCCGATTCCAAAAAAGTTGGGACACTGTACAGATTGTGAATAAAAAAGGAATGCAATGATGTGGAAGTTTCAAATTTCAGTATTTTATTCAGAATACAACATAGATGGCATATCAAATGTTTAAACTGAGAAAATGTATCATTTTAAGGGAGAAATAAGTTGATTTTAAATTTCATGGCATCAACACATCTCAAAAAAGTTAGGACAAGGCCATGTTTACCACTGTGTGGCATCCCCTCTTCTTTTTATAACAGTCTGCAAACGTCTGGGGACTGAGGAGACAAGTTGCTCAAGTTTAGGAATAGGAATGTTGTCCCATTCTTGTCTAATACAGGCTTCTAGTTGCTCAACTGTCTTAGGTCTTCTTTGTCGCATCTTCCTCTTTATGATGCGCTAAATGTTTTCTATGGGTGTAAGATCTGGACTGCAGGCTGGCCATTTCAGTACCCGGATCTACGCAGCCATGATGTTGTAATTGATGCAGTATGTGGTCTGGCATTCTCATGTTGGAAAATGCAAGGTCTTCCCTGAAAGAGACGACGTCTGGATGGGAGCATATGTTGTTCTAGAACTTGGATATACCTTTCAGCATTGATGGTGCCTTTCCAGATGTGTAAGCTGCCCATGCCACACACACTCATGCAACCCCATACCATCAGAGATGCAGGCTTCTGAACTGAGCGCTGATAACAACTTGGGTTGTCCTTGTCCTCTTTAGTCCGGATGACATGGCGTCCCAGTTTTCCAAAAAGAACTTCAAATTTTGATTCGTCTGACCACAGAACAGTTTTCCACTTTGCCACAGTCCATTTTAAATGAGCCTTGGCCCAGAGAAAACGCCTGCGCTTCTGGATCATGTTTAGATATGGCTTCTTTTTTGACCTATAGAGTTTTAGCCGGCAACGGCGAATGGCACGGTGGATTGTGTTCACCGACAATGTTTTCTGGAAGTATTCCTGAGCCCATGTTGTGATTTCCATTACAGTAGCATTCCTGTATGTGATGCAGTGCCGTCTAAGGGCCCGAAGATCACGGGCATCCAGTATGGTTTTCCGGCCTTGACCCTTACGCACAGAGATTGTTCCAGATTCTCTGAATCTTTGGATGATATTATGCACTGTAGATGATGATAACTTCAAACTCTTTTCCATTTTTCTCTGAGAAACTCCTTTCTGATATTGCTCCACTTTTTTTTTTTCGCCACAGCATTGGGGGAATTGGTGATCCTCTGCCCATCTTGACTTCTGAGAGACACTGCCACTCTGAGAGGCTCTTTTTATACCCAATCATGTTGCCAATTGACCTAATAAGTTGCAAATTGGTCCTCCAGCTGTTCCTTATATGTACATTTAACTTTTCCGGCCTCTTATTGCTACCTGTCCCAACTTTTTTGGAATGTGTAGCTCTCATGAAATCCAAAATGAGCCAATATTTGGCATGACATTTCAAAATGTCTCGCTTTCAACATTTGATATGTTATCTATATTCTACTGTGAATAAAATATAAGTTTATGAGATTTGTAAATTATTGCATTCCTTTTTTATTCACAATTTGTACAGTGTCCCAACTTTTTTTGGAATCGGGTTTGTACATACAGTCAAACCCGTGAGGTCGTGGGCGTCTGAGGTTATTTTAAATAAGGCACTGGAGATATCTTGACCTGACCTTCTGGAGCACCGCTAACATCAACACTTCTCCAGACTGCCGCCAACCCGCGCTATCAAAACAACACTTCACTCCTCCTGTTTATTTGACATCAGAGAGCACAGAGATGATTTTTCAGGCTCCGGTTGCATCCTGCTAATGCTAGCGCTAGCGGCGGAGAGAATCGAGTGTCAGTCTGAACCGTCGTAAACACACAGAGCAGCCAGAGAACGGTGAAAGGTTGAGATGATGTCTTCATGTCTTCATACATATACTGTTGAACTCAAGTCTTCTAAAAAAAAGACTTGATATAACAAAAAAATAAATAAAACTACGACCCGAATCCCAGAAATGTTGGGACGTTTTTTAAATTTGAATAAAATGAAAACTAAAAGACTTTCAGATCACATGAGCCAATATTTTATTCACAATAGAACATGGATAACATAGCAAATGTTTAAATGGAGAAATTTTACACTTTTATGCACAAAATGAGCTCATTTCAAATTTGATGCCTGCTACAGGTCTCAAAATAGTTGGGACAGGGGGCATGTTTACCACGGTGTAGCATCTCCTCTTCTTTTCAAAACAGTGTGAAGATGTCTGGGCATCGAGGTTATGAGTTTCTGGAGTTTTGGTGTTGGAATTTGGTCCCATTCTTGCCTGATATAGGTTTCCAGCTGCTGAAGAGTTTGTGGTCGTCTTTGACGTATTTTTCTCTATATGTGAAAGATCTGGACTGCAGGCAGGCCAATGCAGCACCTGGACTCTTCTATGACGAAGCCGTGCTGTTGTAATAGCTGCAGTATGTGGTTTTGCATTGTCCTGCTGGAATACACAAGGCCTTCCCTGAAATAGACCTCATCTGGAAACCTTTATATACCTTTCAGCATTCATAGTGCCATCCAAAATATGCAGGCTGCCCATACCGTATGCACTTATGCACCTCCATACCATCAGAGATGCTGGCTTTTGAACTGAACGCTGATAACACGCTGGAAGGTCGCCCTCCCTTTAGCCCGGAGGACACGGCGTCCGTGATTTCTATCAAGAATGTTAAATTTGGACTCGTCTGACCATAGAACACTTTTCCACTTTGAAACAGTCCATTTTAAATGAGCCTTGGCCCACAGGACACGACGGCGCTTCTGGACCATGTTCACATATGGCTTCCTTTCTACATGATAGAGCTTTAGTTGGCATCTGCAGATGGCACGGCGGATTGTGTTTTACCGACAGTGGTTTCTGGAAGTATTCCTGGGCCCATTTAGTAATGTCATTGACACAATCATGCCGATGAGTGATGCAGTGTCGTCTGAGGGTCCGAAGACCACGGGCATCCAAAAAAGGTCTTCGGCCTTGTCCCTTACACACAGAGATTTCTCCAGTTTCTCTGAATCTTTTGATGATGTTATGCACTGTAGATGATGAGATTTGCAAAGCCTTTGCAATTTGACGTTGAGGAACATTGTTTTTAAAGTATTCCACAATCTTTTTACGCACTCTTTCACAGCTCTGCCCATCTTTACTTCTGAGAGACTCTCTAACACATCCCTTTTATAGCTAATCGTGTTACAGACCTGATATCACTTAATTAGTTGCTAGATGTTCTCCCAGCTGAATCTTTTAAAAAATTCTTGCTTTTTCAGCCATTTGTTGCCCCCGTGCCAACTTTTTTGAGACCTGTAGCAAATTTGAAATGAGCTCATTTAGTGGATAAAAGTGTAAAATTTCTCAGTTTAAACATTTGTTATGTTATCTATGTTCTATTGTGAATAAAATATTGGCTCATGTGATTTAAAAGTCTTTTAGTTTTCATTTTATTCAAATTTAAAAAACGTCCCAACATTTCCGGAATTCGGGTTGTGTATTTGTTTGTGTGTGTAAATATATATATATATATATATATATATATATATATATATATATATATATACACACACATACATACATACATAATAAAACTATTATATATATATATTTATATATATATATATATATATATATATATATATATATATACTGTATATATTTAATAATTTTATTATATTTCAGACCCACCGTCTATTTTGAATAGACAAAGAACTACAGATTTCAAACATTTAGTCATAAATATATTCACACTACAGTAGAACTGCACATATACGAGCAGAACTGTGATTATTATAGCAAGACTTCATGACATGAACCCATAAAGTGGTCGACACTCAAACAACAATTACGACGGAACAATTTTCTAAATTGAAAATTACAATCTGGACGAGTTTCAAAGCAGAGGAGTGTTTTTCCACAGAGCCGTCACACCTCACAGATCAGAGCGGGCACAAATATTATTCTAATGCCAAAGAGAATCCATCAGGATCAAAGAACGGAAAGGAACTCAGTCCTGAATGAGACGCACAGAGCCGCTGAACCCTGACCGGTCTGACACATATCAGGACAACAGCGTCTGGCCACCTGGACTAACCAAAACCAGCCCTACACCCGTCCTGTCAGTGAAGCGTCCCACAGCGCGGAGGATTGGTTCAGCGCTGAGAATGATTAGCGGTGCGAGACTCCCTCCGTGATTCGTCCTCGCATACATCACCACATCAGCGGGACGGAGACACGGAGAGACAGACGTGCTGAAACCAGCTCAACCTGACCACTGTGAGGACCAGTTCAGGTGGTCTAAACTAAAGACCAACGCACTAAAGACAGACACTAAAAGCTTTTCTTTCAGCAGTGGTGTAGAGTGTCACTGACAAATCTGATTCATTTCACTGAATCGGTTCGTTCAGAGAGTTTGTTTCAGTGATCAACTTCACTGAGATTAACATCAATGAAAAAATATGCACTCAAAAAAATATTTAGACATAAATTAAAGATACCTGAATTGCACATAAAATTTCCATTTGTTTGGATTATACAGTTTACAAATTGATGCATATTGTCAGTCTATATTATATTTGAATAAATGCATTTTAAAAATGTGATTATTTAAATTAAATAAAATAGATGCAAACACTTAATAATAAACTATGCCATGATTTTTTTTTTTTTTTTTTTTTTTTTTTGCAGAAATCTGACCGGTTTCATTTATGTATGACTGAAATATGCATCAAATTAACTTTATTAGTTTAAGCTAAAACTGTAATGGATGGAAATTTTATATGCAATTCAATTACATTAATCTTTAATTTAGGCCTAAATATTTTTTTAAGAGTAGCTAAATACAATAATTAATAAAATGATTTACTAAAAACAAAGATTAAAGAATAAAATAAAATAAAGAATAAAAAATAAAATAAATATTTAAGAATTAAAAAAAATATATTAATAGGAATAAAATAAAGCAAAAATTAAAAAATAAAATTAAATAAATAATACAGAATAAAATTAAATTAAATATTAAATATGATTTAAATAATACAATAAAATAAATATTAAAGAATAAAATAAAATAAAGATGAAATAATACAATAAAATAAATATTAAAGAATAAAATAAAGATTAAAGAATAAAATAAAGCAAAAATTAAAAAGTAAAATTGAATAAATATTAAAGAATAAAATAAAATAATAATAAAATAATAAAATAAATATTAAATTAAAAAAATATATTAAAGAATAAAATACATTTAAGATTAAAGAATAAAATAAAAAAATAAAAGAATAAAATAAAAAAGATAAAGGAATGAACTAGAGTAAAGTAAAGTAAAGTAAAGTAAAGTAAAGTAAAGTAAAGTAAAATAAAATAAAATAAAATAAAATAAAATAAAAAAGATCAAGTACCGCCCTGCTAGTGAAATGACCCTTGCTCGATTACACATAATGACCAACAATATCATCCGGTCAAAGGAGCTCAGAGCAGAAGCTCAGCGTGTTTCTGGATGAGTGACTGCGGTGAAGCGGACGCTGTTGGCAGTCGAACACCTTCTACAGGTTTTGGCTGCAGTTTAATCAGAGAGAAGAAACAACAATCAAGATGAAGTCATGCTGTTTCCACGGTGATGAGCAAAGAGAACACACACACACACACACACACGCACACACACACACACGCTTATTGTGTCTGAACGTCCGTGCGCTCCTACAGTAAACACGATCACACTGTTACTGTCATCCACAAACATCTGCTGAAGCAGCGTCCGTCACATCAAACACACAATGAGTTTCTCCTCAACACAAACCCGTGACATCACGAGCTACCGCTGCACACCGAGAGCTGCGCTCGCAACGCAAAACCAACATTCACCAATTACCAGGGTTAATTGTGTTTACAGAGCAACAGCTGCTTCGGGTTACGATCACGCGGCTCCTATAAAAACACAGAGATGAGCGCATTCAAAACATCCGCTTGAGAACTGATTCAGTACAACATCAGATGTGTTTTCCTTCTGCCTGAGGTCTGAGATAAAGACTATCAATATTTCATGTACATTAATGGTCAGTCATCTGTCAGCGTCTGCACTGATTCTCCTGAGCGGCTGCAGGATTCATGGGAAATTGCTACAGACGCAGGTAATTTATCCCAGATGACTCTTCAGTAAATCTTAATGTCTGCGTGAACGTGCAGCAGGAGAAGGTGGAGCTGCTGCTGAGCGTTTCTCTCTGACCTTCGACCTGGCCGCTGGACGAGCTCCGTCAGAAGATCCCGATGGATTCACACGCTCCCCGTTCTGATGGACATTCTCTGGAATCACAGATCTGTGAACAGCTGCAGAACCAGAGCAGAACCAGGGCTGCACGATTTGGGGAAAAATTTTAAATTGCGATTGAGATTTAAAATGTCATTTAAAAAAAATCTACAGGTTTTCTCTGCTTGTTTGTACGGCTACACAATTCGGCCAAAAATTACGTGATTATATGTCAATATGACTATAATCTTTTAGGATATTTAGGAAATATAGAAATATGACTTATTTTGTTTAATTAATGAATTCATTAAGTAATAATAATAATAGATGATGATGATGATGATTATTATCATTATTATTATTATTATTATTATTATTATTATTATTATTAAAATATTAAACAATACAAGAAATATTCCTATAATATTTCACTGTAAAATAAAAAACAAATATTTAATAATAATAACAATAATAATAATAATTATTATTATTATTAAATTAAAATTAAAATAAGAAATATTAATAATATAATATTTCACCATTTCAATATTTAATAAAATAAAAAAATAAAATATTTAATAATAATAATAATAATAATAATAAATATATAAAATATTAAACAAAATAAGAAATGTTCCTGTAATATTTCACTGTAAAATAAAATGACAAATATTTAATAATAATAATAATAATAATAATAATTATTATTATTATTATTATTATTATTATTAATAAATAAAAATAAAATTAAAAATAATATTTATATTATAATATTTCACTATTTCAATATATAATAAAATACAAAAATCAAGTATTTATTTATAATAATAATAATAATAATAATAATAATATTAAACAAAATAAGAAATATTCCTATTGTAAAATTTCACTGTAAAATAAAAAATATTTAATAATAACATCATTATAATTATTACATGAAAATGAAAGAAATTTTATTAATAATATTATTAATAATAATAATAAAATATTAAACAAAATAAATATTCCTATTGTAAAATTTTACAATAAAAAATCAAGTATTTAATAATTATTACTATTATTATTATTATTATTATTATTGTTGTTGTTGTTGCTGTTGTTGTTGTTGTTGTTAAATAAAATATTAAAAATAAGTAATATTCCTAAGAAATATTTAACAGTTAAAAAAAAAAAAAAAAAATTGTATATATTATATATTTTATATATATATATATAAAATCATCATGGTCATTATTTTATTTTACAGTACAACTGTAAAATTACAATAGTAGTGTTTATGGCTTTTCAAACATTAAACCATCAAGCTTTTATTTTGGCGTAAAACCTCTTCAATCTTCTCTTTAGTTGAGAACAGCCGCTCTACAAGCGCTCCTCAGACGGCCGGCACATGTTCTGCATATATTTATTTAATTAAATCAGTCTTTAGGATTTGATAATCACGGTTTAACTTTGATTAATCGTGCAGCTCAAACCAGAACCAAACAATCCTGACCTCAGCTGAACTCCAGCAGAACAATGACGTATAGAGCGCGCATACCGCATACGTTCACCACACGAGACACACGGCGATAAATCTACACGCAGAACTGGGTAAAAAGCATTGTGGGACAAACACGGCCTACAAACACGATCAAAAACACCACAGTTTGGCTAGTAATAATGTCACAGTCATGGATACTTAAAAAACACAGCTGCTCCACTTCACCAACCTGAACTCGGTTCAATAATTTTAAAAATTCATTTTCCACTGTTAATTAGCAGCGGCGCAGACATAAACCTGCAGCACTGGTGAGATTTCAGACGCGTGCAGGAGGGAAAAACACTCTCTCTTTATGAGTTTTCTGCTCTGGCACCTCCAGTAGCTGCTCGCACACACACTTTCCAGCTTTCTTTGTTTATCCTGTAACTCTCTCCCCAGACCGTTTTTCATTGATTTACCATGACACAATGTTCATTAGGCCCGACGAGGGTTTTCGTTCAGCGAGGCCTCCGGGCTTGTTCCACAGACGCTATCTGAGAACGATTCCAACGTTCAAATCAGCGTGAGCCGCGTGACCTTCGCCCTCTTGATGAGAGTTACGTGCACGACACCGAAGCTCTTCAGCGACGGCGGTTCAAAGACTCTCCAAATCCCTCACGGATCGAGTGTCGTCTCTGGATGGGCAAAGGCCAACGGCACGGTCAGTAAAACAAAACCTGACAAGAAGAGTCTTCAGATGACCTTAAGACAGCTGCATGGTGGGTAGACGACGACTATGAGTTGAATTCATCGGTGACGGACATCAGATATACCATACATAACATGATAAGATTCTAAGGACAAGCAATTTGTCTGTCCGACACGACTACGAGACACAAAAAGTAAATCACAGCCAATCAGAAGAGCGTGTGGGTGGAGTCTCTCAGCAAGTGCACTGCACTCAAAACCAAATCAATCACAAATCACAACCAATCAGAAAAGCATGTGGGTGGAGTCCCTCAACAAGCACACTGCACTTTCAATCAAATCAATCAAAAATTACAGCCAATTAGAAGAGTGTGTGGGCGGAGTCTCTCTGCAAGCGCACTGCACTCGCAACCAAATCAATCAAAAATCATAGCCAATCAGAAGAGGGTGTGGGCGGAGTCTCTAAGCAAGCGCACTGCACTCACAACCACATCAATCCCAGCCAATCAGAAGAGAGTTTGGGCGGAGTCTCTCTGCAAGCGCACTGCACTCTCAACCAAATCAATCAAATATCACAGCCAGTCAGAAGAGAGTGTGGGCGGAGTCTCTCTACAAGCGCGCTGCACTCACAACCAAGTCAATCAAAAATTACAACTAATCAGAAGAGAGTGTGGGCGGAGTCTCTCAGCAAGTGCACTGCACTCGCACCCAAATCAATCAAAAATCACAGCCAATCAGAAGAGCGCGTGGGCGGAGTCTCATGGCAAGTACACCGCACTAGCAACCATATCAGTCAAAAATCACAGCCAATCAGAAGAAAGTTTGGGCAGAGTCTCTCTGCAATCGCACTGCGCTTGCAACTAAATCAATCAAATATCACAGCCAATCAGAAGAGCGTGTGGGCGGAGTCTCTCTGCAAGTGCACTGCACTCACAACCAAATCAATCAAAAATCACAGCCAATCAGAAGAGCGCGTGGGCGGAGTCTCTCTGCAAGCGCACTGCACTCGCAACCACATCAATCACAGCCAATCAGAAGAGAGTGGGGGCGGATCCTCTCTGCAAGCGCACTGCACTCACAACCAAATTAATTTTAAAAATCACAGTCAATTGGAGGAGCATGTGGGCGAAGTCTCTCTTCAAGTGCACTGCACTCGCACCCAAATCAATCAAATATCACAGCCAATCAGAAGAGCGTGTGGGCGGAGTCTCTAAGCAAGCGCACTGCACTTTCAATCAAATCAATCAAAAATTACAGCCAATTAGAAGAGCGTGTGGGCGGAGTCTCTCTGCAAGCGCACTGCACTCGCAACCAAATCAATCAAAAATCATAGCCAATCAGAAGAGGGTGTGGGCGGAGTCTCTAAGCAAGCGCACTGCACTCGCAACCACATCAATCCCAGCCAATCAGAAGAGAGTTTGGGCGGAGTCTCTCTGCAAGCGCACTGCACTCTCAACCAAATCAATCAAAAATCACAGCCAATCAGAAGAGCGCGTGGGCGGAGTCTCATGGCAAGTACACCGCACTAGCAACCATATCAGTCAAAAATCACAGTCAATCAGAAGAAAGTTTGGGCGGAGTCTCTCTGCAATCGCACTGCGCTTGCAACTAAATCAATCAAATATCACAGCCAATCAGAAGAGCGTGTGGGCGGAGTCTCTCTGCAAGTGCACTGCACTTGCACCCAAATCAATCAAATATCACAGCCAATCAGAAGAGCGTGTGGGCGGAGTCTCTCTGCAAGTGCACTGCACTCACAACCAAATCAATCAAAAATCACAGCCAATCAGAAGAGCGCGTGGGCGGAGTCTCTAAGCAAGCGCACTGCACTCGCAACCACATCAATCACAGCCAATCAGAAGAGAGTGGGGGCGGATCCTCTCTGCAAGCGCACTGCACTCACAACCAAATTAATTTTAAAAATCACAGTCAATTGGAGGAGCATGTGGGCGAAGTCTCTCTTCAAGTGCACTGCACTCGCACCCAAATCAATCAAAAATCACAGCCAATCAGAAGAGCGTGTGGGCGGAGTCTCTCTGCAATCGCACCAGACTCAGAACCACATCAATCACAGTCAATCAGAAGAGAGCGTGGGCGGAGTCTCACAGCAAGTGCACCGCACTAGCAACCAAATCAATTAAAAATCACAGCCAATCAGAAGACACACTTGTTTGTTCACAGTTTGAACGTTTTGTATCCTTCAATTTATTTTTCAAGATATGAAGTGAATTATTCATTGTCACTATGGATATAAATGATATTCAAACTCACACTAGACACTTTTAACTTTAAATAAAGCACATAATCAGTACCTGAAATAACCTTCTCATCATTTGCATGTTGTTGTTCAAGCCGCAACGTTTCTAAAATAGCACCTGTCGCTCGTCGCGTAACGCCGTCGCGGCTGGTTAGGACACGGAGTAAAGCAGCACCAGAAGCATCTCCGAACCCGTGCCTAGAATAACAGCGGGACCTGAACAGGAGGCGGCAGCGTGTAAATGACTGACAGGCTAAATTTGATTGATGAGCATATTTTTCTTTACCAGCCGTCATTATTAGTCTTATTATGATTTCTCTGGTGCAGCTGTGTCGGACGCGGGCGTGGGCAGCGAGCGCAGAGGGATTTTCCATGCTGTAAGTTGTCCAGGTATGTGTAATTAAATCCCTTTACTTGTTTTGAAAGCTCTTGGAGTTCCACTCGTTTTCACATTTGAGGCTTTCAACCAACTTCTGTGAAAGTCTGCTGGACTGAAGCAACTCGAGCCGAATGTGATTCCGTAAACGACGGGTGGTTGATATAAAACACGCTCATGGACAGAGATGACATTACATTGAATTAGTCAATACCAGTACCAGAGAAATGTAAATATTATAATATAATAGAACAACTTTTTATAATAATAAAATTACATATAATTTATATACATGTTGCTGATTTAATGCAGTGCTTCAATTATTATCAAAGTCTTTATATAATATCAGATCAATATAAGAGAAACTTAATATTATGTCTCACCATTTCTTTTACATTTTCATCATTTTAAGCTTCTTTTTGCCTTCTGGTTTATTTTAAATGGCTCTGCTTTGTGTCAACTGGAAAGAAAAGTCTCTCTCTCCATGCAGAAATGCTGTTTAAACCAGTTTTATCTGAATTATAACATGTCACACAGCAGAACCTCACAGAAGTCCGTCACGTCGACTATACAAACACAGCGTTCATGATGAAACAGCGCTGTAGGTTTATTGCATATAAACACAGACCGCTGCTGGTTTTTTGGAGGTACAGATGGAGGTGAAAGGGTGGAGGGACGCAGTTCACTTCAGGAAACCAATAAAACCACAAAAACGTGGGACCCCTGGAACAAAACCCGGCTGCGAGACCCACGGCGAGTTTATCCTCCAATTTCCTGCAGTCTAAACTCCAGTGCTCAACGACAAAACTCTCATTAATCGAAGCTGATCTTTAAGAAACACTGTTAGGATCAGCGGCGCAGGTGGAAGTCAGGGAAAAACAGCTGTTCATACAAGCCAAGCAGATCCAAAGCCACTTTGAAATAAATGCACGAGCGAGGGAATTTCTCCCACATTATTACACAGTCTTACTCTATATCCGTCCTCCGTACGCTCATCCGCAGCAGATTTTCTTCTCCCTGAGCTCCAAACCACCAGCTCCAATTTGTTTTGTGAGCGCAGGAGGTTTTAGGGCTGACAGAAGCGGTTGGAGACGATTTTGCTTGGACGGCAGCGCTGTCTGTGAGGAAACGTGAGGCCGCGAGCAGCAGGTTATAACAGTAAGAAGCCAAACCTCACCCAGACTTCACACTAACACACATCCATCACGGCACATACGTGGAGAAAAAACACAAAAAGTGCTATTATTAAAGATAACTTCCTGCTTCGGTGCCCACTGTTATTTTGAAGAGCGCAAGTCTTTCGAAAAATGTTTGCATTGGTGGGTAAAATCAGTCGGAATCACTTGCAGACCACCTAATAGAGATGTTACTCAATATCTATCCGTTCAAAGAGAAGCTTTCCTAAAAACGTACGATCTGATCAGAAGCTGGCTTTATGTGAAATGTATTAAAGTCGAATGTTGTGCTAGTCTTTTCGTATATCCGAGTAAAACGCTTCTCAAACAAGAACAAATGTAGGGCAGGGCTTGATTTTGTCTGTGGGGAATTGATTGGATGGTTGTGGTTTGCTATTGGTGGATCTCATGTGAGTGACAGGTTGCCCCGCCCTCATCATCAGAGAAGAGATTCTGATTCAAGATTACAAGGAACATGAATTCAAAGGGGACCTATAATGTCCCTTTCACAAGATGTAATATAAGTCTCTGGTGTCTCCAGAATGTGTCTGTGAAGTTTCAGCTCAAAATCCCCCACAGATCATTAATTATAGCTTGTCAAATTTGCCCCTATTTGGGTGTGAGCACAAACACGCCGTTTTTGTGTGTGTCCCTTTAAATGCAAATGAGCTGCTGCTCCCGCCCCCTTTCCAGAAGAGGGCGGAGATTTAACAGCTCATGCTTCGGCTGCTCAACAACAACAAAGCTGGAGAATCTCACGCAGCCAAAATGAGGATTGTCAGTAACGGTGTTCAGCCTTACATTGTTCAAACCGGAGTCGACACTGATGGAGAGACTCAGGAAGAAGTTACAACTTTTAGAATGAAACTGGACGTTTCTGAATGGTTAGTGGATAAATTTATGTAGTTGCTGTGAAGTTGATTCAACTCATCCACTAGCATGTGCCGTCATGTTAAACTTTTGTGCAAATCCAGTGTTGAATTGACCCTCGTTTGTGAAGCAGTCCGGCGTAAAATGACGGCATGTCAACAACACTCTACTACAACAACTCTTCCTCTTCTCTAAAGCAGCCCAACATGGCCCCACCCCCTTTGTTTTGTGTTTTCGGGGGCGGGGTTTATGTAAATTTTAGGGTTAGTGATGTCACCAACCTGGGAAGAAGCTCGTTGTAGTCCCTACCAGCCGTTTGTTGTAGTCCTTAAAAATGATTTCTGTAAAGGAAAATATCTCCCTTTGCATTGAACTTTGCAGATGTTGTTTATGATCAAACAGTGACATTACACACTAACTAAAGTTTAAAAAAGTGAAATCATAATCAAGGAGCTCTTTAAAACTACAAAAGTATTCATGCGAGAGCAGGGAGTGATTTTATCTTTGTCTTTTGTTGTTTGATTAACTACAATCACTGCAGCAGGTTTATTAGGCTGCTGTCACTTTAAGAGCTGCACAGATCCAATATACTGTTACACGTGTTTTCTTTCTCAACTGTTTACAGCGTCTCTTTCACGGCTTAACTCACTTTTATTAACACTGTTTAATATCAAACACGTCCTGCAGTTTAGCAACAGCAGACCGCATTTTGCAACACTCGATTTGGATGTTAAGTTTGGCGTTTTACGTCAATTATCTTGTTTTCATAATCGTTAAAAGCCAAAATCGAAAATGAAAAATCAGTTACGATTAATTGCAGAGCCCTAGTAAATATATGCGCTACAGGTTTCAGAGTGAAGCGCGTCATTTACACATGTGTAGTTCTCTAAAAAGAGCGTAGCGCTGAAACTCTATTGTAATTGTTAAATTTTCCAAGGATCAGCATTCTCCCCTAAAAGTTGTACCGTAAGTTGTACAGACTTGAAACTTTACTCACACCATCTACAATGTCACTAAGGCTTGCCCCGATCGGCCTGACGGGGGCGCTACAGCGGTCAAAAGTACGAAATGGCTCATAACTACTAAACTGTTAGGCGTAGGTATTGTCTTATATCATTGGAATCCTTGGGTCAAGGTGGACAAACTACGTGCCTTGTATTCGCTCATCGTTCTGGCCAAATTTTCGGGTTGAAATTTCGATTCACGGTCCCTAAGGGCCGCCAAAACAATCAAAGTGGGTGGAGCCACTTTTACTAAAATGGCTATAACTCATGAACGGAATGAGATATTTTCACCAAACTTGGCACACCTATGTAAGAGCTCATTCTGTGGTCATCTGAAAAAGGGTGCGGCGACTGGCCACTTGTTGGCGCTATAACATAAAAAAACTAGAGTTAGTCCAATTGACTTGAAAACTGGCATGCAGTGTCTTTGTCCGAGGTGTCATGATTGTCTATGAGGACATTGACGTATCTCAAGACACATGTCCGCCATCAGCCAATGAAGTTTGAGCAGCTATCAGACAAGGTTAACGTTAACATGCATAAAGGATTATGTATCGCACGGTTTTTCGTACACGCCAGCAACATTCGTACCACTTGGTAGAACTCCTCATTCTGACTTTACCTCTAGGACCACCGCTGTCCATCAAATCGTTCGTTAAATATTGGAGATTGAGCATGTTGCCGTCCAAGGACACTCCCACTAGAGGAAATGCTTTAGTGGGAAAAACTTTTAGTCATAATAGTGTTGATTTGTATTGCTCCCAGATAAAAGAATTCAAAGAGTAAACGTTTAACAGGAGTGATACTGCAGTGTCATTGTTTCCCATAATCTGTGTGAATAGCTTCCGATGCAAAGTTCAGTCTGCACACATTTTACGATATTTTCTTCAGTATTGTCTTTCTGACTGTCTTCTAGTGATACAACAATACGAAGCCCTTTGGGATCGGCTATATTGCATTCTTGCTCATTTCACCTTTTAAATAAACTTTGAAGGACTCTTTCAAATAAATAACTCAACACAACGTGATATTGTGAGAGCGCTGTGAATCTGCAGAGGCGGGTTGAGGTCATCTCTCTGTTTATACCGCTGTGACACTGTCTTCCAGGAAAATAATCAGCAATTACAGTGCCGTTATAAATATCTGTGGGGCTTCGAACCCTCCTCACCAGAGAGACGAAACACAATACAGAGCCCTTAAAGAGACACTTCACCCAGATCATCATTTATCTGCCCTTCTAAACTCATTATACTGACGTTCTTCAGAAGTTTGAAAGAAAAACACCAACTTCTTCCAAACAACAACAGTTCAGAGTGATCAAGCTCCAAACGGACTAAAAACACCATGAAAGTTCATTTGACTCATGCGTTATATACCAACACTTCTAAAGTCAAATTATTTTTTGTGTCAAGAACAGACTGAAATTTTATACAAATTAAATAAAATTTAAAATAAAATGTATATAAATCCATTGCCTTTACAGCATTAAATAAATTATTATTATTATTATTATTATTATTATTATTATTTACATAAATGAGAAATCAAATAATACTAATCATAATACTAAGAATAATATATTTAATACTACTAATAATAGTAATAATAATTCAATAAAATAAATAGTACAAACATTTAATCAAGATAAAGTTAATCAAGTTAATCAAAATAAACTCTAGGTCAACCACACCAATCAACTATAATTATTATTATTATTATTATTATTATTATTATTATTAAGAAGAAGAAGAAGGTAAATAGTAATAATAATAATAATAATTATTATTATTATTATTATTATTATTATTATTATTATTATTAAAAATAATAATAATAAATGAAAAAATAATAAAAATTGTGCTATTTATTTATTTTATTTTATTATTATTTAATAATACAAATAATAAATAAAGCACTAAAAATGATCTACATAAATGATAAATCAAATGCACTAATCATAATACTAAGAAAAATTTAATAATAATAATAATTTAATAGAAAATAAATAAAAAAATTATCAAGATAAAGTTAATAATGTTAATCAAAATAAACTCAACTCTAGGTCAACCACATTAATCACTAAAATTAATATTATTATTTTTATTATTAATATTATTAAAGCAAAAAATATCATTATTAAATTAAATACTAATAAAGCAAGCACAAAAAAAATCTAGATAACCTCCAGTTCAAATGCTCTAATAATAATACTAGTAGTAATAATAATAATAATAATAATAATAATAATAACAACAACAACACATTTAATAAAATAATAAAATCATAAACTGCACAAAAATCAAGATAAACTCAACTCTAGGTCAAGCGACTAAAATATTATTAATCAACTAAAATTATTATTATTATTAAAAAATAAAATAATAATAAATAGCAAAAAATCTAAATTAACTGATCTCTAGATCTCACTAATCAACTATAATTAATAATAATAATAAAATTTAATAAAATAATAAAAATAAAATAATTCAATTGCACAAAAATTCTAAATAAACTGAACTCTGGATAAACTGCATTAAACTAAAATTTAACAAAATAATATTAATAATAATAAGAAGAAGAAGAACAATAATGATACATTTAAGATAAACTAAAATAAGATAGATAAACTAAATTCTATGTCAACCACATTAATCAACTATAATTAATAATAACACATTTACATAAGTCCATGTGACTCCTTTAAACGCTCAGACAGGTTAGAAACAACACGACGGTGAGTAAACGAAGAGAGATTTTTCATTTTTGAGTGAACTACTCCTTTAAGATAAAAGATAAGCTGTGACTTTGCCAAATACATCATGCAGTCCTGACGAGGGACACTGTGTTTTATTTGGCCGTTGCCTTGAAGCGAGTTTTGATACTGAAATGGATTCATTTGTATATTTATTCAGCTGTTCCACTGGTCCGAGATGAACAGCCGCCAAGATGCACAAATTAAAGTCAGAATACGAAAGCGAACGTCAAGCGAACATCTCGGACAGCAACACCAGCGACTTCTGCTCCAGCCACACTAAATCCCTATTTGAGGAAACTCAACACGCGATCCGGAGGAGGCCAGCTCTGGACGTCGTGCCCACCAAGTTGGAGGTGATTTGTTTTGGCGAGCGTCCTAATCCCAACAATATGTGCTGAAACCTGCCAGGCATTCCTGCGCCGCTCAACCTGTGTGGAACGCCAACATGCGCCATGTGTCACTTGGCTATTAATATGTCGTTTGATTGAGGGGAACCTTCCCAGCTGCACATTTTCCATCCCAGACTCCAAAACAAGCACTCCAGAGCGGCTCAATGAGACTCATTGTGAGCCGAGTCAAACAAGTGGCCCGTTTGACCAAACGCAGAATGACAGATTCACCTGCCCGCCCGACTTCAGTGAATTTACTAACGCTGACCGACTCTAAATTTAACCTAAACCATTATATATATATATACACACACACACACACACACGTATATATATGATCAGTGATCATATCACTCAAAATGTTCATAATATATTCTGTGAATCAGTTCAAATGAATCAATTCATTGAATCAATTCAATGATCATATCACTCAAAAATGTTTTTGAAACACATGAATGTTTTTCATGTATTAAAATGTTTTAGTAAAAACATATGTAGGTAAATATTGCTGGTTCTCATTATACTGGTGCACATGAGTGAAAATAATTTTATTCCTACTCGTCCATTTTGTGGAAAAAAAAGTGGGGAAAACATTTTTTACAGGTTTAATTATAAATATAAAAAAAATGTAAATATGTATATATTATATTATTTATTGAATATTTACAATACATATATATATATATATATATATATATATATATATATATATATATATATATATATATTTTTTTTTTTTTTTTTTTTACTTATTAACTGAAATATTTAAAAAAATAAATATATAAAATTCATAAATAAATATATTCTATTTAAATAAATATTTATTTATTTTAAAATATTTTAATTATTTAAATATTTTCATTATATATATATATATATATATATATATATATATATATATATATGAGAAAATAATTGAATTTTATTCCTACTCGCATCCATTTACTGAAAATTATTTATTAAATTAGTATATATATTAGTATATATATATATATATATATATATATATATATTAATTATTAACTTAAATATTTAAAATATATATATATATATATATATATATATATATAAAAATAATACATAAATGTATTTAAATAAATATTTTTTAAAATACTTTAAATATTTTCATATATATATATATATATATATATATATATATAGTAATGTAATATATAATATATATAATAGTGAAAATAATTGAATTTTATCCCTACTCACGTCTATTTAGTGAAAAAAAGTGTCTTTTACAACATCTTTGACAGGTTTAATTGTAAATATAAAAAATTATATATATATATATATAAAAAAATAATGAAATATTCTCATACAGTACAATACAGTAGGTACAATACTGTATATATGTATGTAAAACACACACACACACACACAGATATATCTGTCTACAAAAGATTGAAAACACAAATATCATCTGAACTGAAAACATTCCAAAGTTCAAAAATAAAATAAAATTCCCGTCAGATCAGTCCCTCTGGAGTCAAACTGAAACCCTTTAAGTCGGAATCGTCGGTGTTCCAGGAAACGTCACACACAACATCTAATCAGGGCACATCAAGTCATGCTCTTCTGTAGGCGTGTCCAAATGATCTAATCTACATCATGCAAATATGCAAAGGTGGCGTCCATCACGCACAGGCCTGATCCATGCAAACTTCAGATGTCATTTGATAATCCGGAGGGGAACAGTGAAGGTCCTGACGGCTTCAAACGTGCAGCACATGTGAAACGCATTTGAATCTCTCATCTAAAACAGGTTGAAAAGACGAATGAAGTGCGCATGAAAGAATCAAATATCATCTGTTTTTCCCTTTTTTCCCCTCACAGTGGGAATGTCACTCCCTGTCAAAACCGCTTAAAGGAAGTGCACAGGCTTGTGTTACAAACACATCCAGAGCCGGAGCTCTGAAACGCCAAAAACACCCCGAACGCTCGACACGATCTGATGGCCACACAATATTCTGAATGACTGATACACAGAACGCAGTGAAAAACACTCGCTCGGCTCGAGGCAGGGGTTTGAAAGTGGAAAAAGGCGATCCGCCTGAAGCCAGAAGGAGACTGGTGCCAGAGGAGCGGAGAGCTTTGGCAGAGCGCTCCTCAGACAGCTTCGGTAAACAGCTCCGGCGCTTTAAAAGCTCACATTAATGCTTCATTGAAAGATCTTCACGCAGCAGGACAGAAGACCAGCGCAAACATCTGCAGAGACACCTGTCCTTACACGAGCACAGAAACACACCATTACTTTCCTTTACTAAAAACACTCTTCGTCAAAAGCTGTGATTCAGTGAAATAAATGTATGCGCTGCGTGTTTCAGAGTGTTCATGTGCACATCACCAGCTCATGATCCTGTGCTCTCAGTGGCTCAGAGCGGCTTGTGTGCAACTTTTTCAGTTTTACTGTAAAATAAAATTATTATTATAGATTTTTTAAATACACATTTTTTAATGTACAGTGAAATTACAATAGTAATTATTCTTATTTTTGTTTAATATTTTTATTTTGTAATTATACACACACACACACACACATATATATATATATATATATATATATATATATATATATACATATACACACACACACACACACATATATATATATATATATATATATATATATGTGTGTGTGTGTGTGTGTGTGTGTGTATATATATATGCATATAATTTTTTAATAATATATATATATATATATATATATATATATATATAAATAAATATATAAATATATATATATATATTCATTTTTTCTTATTTAGTAATAATAAAATATAAAGATATTACACTCATATATATATATATATATATATATATATATAATTTTTTGTTATATTATATATATATAGTAAAAATAAAATATAATTATATATTATTTTAGTAATATTATATATTTTTATTTAGTATATATACACACAATTATTTTAGTAATATTAATTATATTTGTCTTATTTAGTAATAATAAAATATAAAGATATTATATATATATATAGATAGTAAAAATAAAATTATATATATTATTTTTGTAATATTAATTATAAATTTTTTTTATTTAGTAATAATAAAATATAAAGATATAT